>NC_061122.1:83873692-83879665 GCF_002878395.1 Capsicum annuum
TTCTCCTATAGCTGATATTTGTTCTTCTCTATAATGTCTATATAGCTGATTATCTGTAGAAAAATATCCTGCATTATATAATGTTTTAGGATTTAATAATTTTAATGTTGTTGGAAAATTTGTAAATCTTTATCTACATCTATTATTTCATTAAGTTCTTGGTTCTGCTCCATATTAGGTTGTCTTCGGCATATTCTGGATAATATATTATTATTTCCTATTTAATTCTCCGAAAAACTTATTCTTTGTCTTTCTTCTCCTTGTCTTTCATTGTTTTCGATGGTTCTCCGTCTATTAGATAGAAAATCCATTTTTGTGGTTTTCTTATTATATTTTTTTTTTCTTGTTTAAGAGTTAATTCAATTCTTTTTAACTGGTTAATAAGTTCTTCTATTTCCTATTTTCTTATGTAGTTCGGGTAATTCCAGTTCTTGCTGAAAAGGTTTTTGAGTTTCTTTACCCTTAATTAAAATAACTATCTTTTTATGTAAGTCTAATAATAACTCTATCATGGTATTATTTTGTTTTAATAAAAATTTATCTGTTATACTTGAAGGTATATGCTTAGATAATCCTTCTGGTTCGCTATGATAACTTCTTGATTTTTCTAGTGCCTTACTATAATTTATATCTTCTTCACTCATGAAAGTGATATTTCTTCTAATCGTTTTGTTATTTCTTGCAAATCTTTGATTTCTGTTGTTATATTTTCTACTTGTTCTATAAGTTTAGATATTAATTGAGTAGTTTTTACTTTTAATTCTTTAGGTTTTTCTATTATAGTTTTTATTAGCTTTTCAATTTCTAATTTTGTAGGTATTTTTTCTAAATTAAATTTGTGATTTAAATACTGGATTTTTCTGTCTATTTCTATTTCTTGTGACTTTAAATAATCTAAATTTTGTTCTATCTTATCTAGTGTCTTTTTATGTTTATTTTGAGTAGCTTCTATCTCTTCTAAAATTCTTATTATACTATTATCTTTTTCCTGAATTTTTTGGCTTGAATTTATTATAAAGTCTATTATTGTATTATATTGTTTATCTTCTGAATGTAAAGTATGTTCACCCTGGTTGAAATTACACCTTATAGTGGAGTTATCTTTTAACACTCTATATTTCTTTTCGGATTGAAATCTAAGATCTAAGTAATCGAGGAGTTTTAAAGAAGCTATTTTGTTATCCTAAGTGATTTAAATTAAGGTATTTTTTGCTTAGCTTAGTTTGATATTTCAATCTACTATTAGTATAGGTTATATCTAATTCAACTTCTTGTATATTTTCTATCAGCCTAGATTGTTCACTAATTAATGCTTTTTTATAATATTTAGAGGTTATGGTAATTATTTCGTCTGTTTCTTTAAAATTTAGAATATCTACTTCTAGGTTTCTTATTTCTTTATTCAACAACTCTAGTCTTTCTATATATATATATATGTGTGTGTGTGTAACAATTTCAAATGTACATAAGATAAGCAAATATGTTCCACATCTAGTTGTTTCTTCAAATCGATATACACATCATTCTTTACAGAA
This sequence comes from Capsicum annuum, assembly GCF_002878395.1. Lineage (NCBI taxonomy): Eukaryota > Viridiplantae > Streptophyta > Magnoliopsida > Solanales > Solanaceae > Capsicum > Capsicum annuum. The sequence continues at coordinate 83,875,228 of NC_061122.1, forward strand.
TCTTTCACACCATTAACATCTTCTTGATAAAAGTTGTCCAGTGAAATAGCGGTCAAATTGAATCCTATCATTTTCTTTTCACTAAATACAATGTCTCTGAATCTATACTACAATAAACAGAAAATTAGAGTTAAAAATTTAACGATAAAAGGTGAATTGAAAGGCTAAAATTCACAATATATCAATCAAATATTAAAAATTATTTGAAGTATACTATTATCTAAATGTAAAAAAATAAAACTTCCAGAAGTTAAAATCACCATTACCTCATTACTATAATGCTTAAATATAGTTCTCTTCAAACAATCATTGTATATGAGTTCTGAAGATGTCTTCAAATTTAAAATTCGAGAAATTTAATGATCACTATCACAAACCGCAGTAGATTTATTCATTTTCACATAAAACTCATAGAATCATATTTGAAAAGCGAGATGAAAATCACCAAATGTACAAACGATGAATTTGTCTTGAGATCATGACTACAAGGATCAAGCAAAACATTGAAACACGCATCCCCAATTAAAATTTAGATATGCATCAGAATCAATCAAGTCAAAATAATATTTCGTTATGAAATTTCTTGATAAATCGAATTTTAAAAATTTGATTATGAAATAATTTTTTTCAATTTTGAACAAATCTTCAGCCATGAAATCAGCCTCTTGACAATAAAATCTGAATAAAAATTTGATCTCTTAATTAGATTTCTTCCCACATTTCAATCCATTTATAACAGAAAACTCCCTTTTTTCAAAGTGTAGCTTCGCACCATTCAATCTAAAAATAAACATATAATCTTCTATCATTATTAGTTTTCACATGCAACAAATTTCGGAGAAGTTGAGGTTTCACTTTGACTGATTGCATGTTTAAAAAATTGACCAAAAGGATCTTTGTAAATTGATTGAAATGCTCAACGTTTCATTTCAGACGAAGATTATCAAGAAAATTGACCTTGATGTAAGAAGAGCAATGTCTCTGCTATTTCTTTTCCTAAATTACCAAATGTAAAATTATTAAAAAAAAATTAAAATATTACTTGAACAAAATATAAATATCATTGTCACCCAAAACTATAAAAATAAAAATTTAATACATCAAGTAAATTTAATTTTTTAAATCTTAGAAAACCAAATAAATTGTAAAATTGAGTTTAAAAAAAATCAAATTTCGTCGCTAAAATAATTAAATATAAATAAATAAAAAGAAAATTAAAAACATTAAAGATCATATGTGACAATGTTTATACGCAACAATATTTCAATATAAAAAATTAAACATTATACTTACCTTACCAACTTTTTTAATCTCTTTTTGATAGATTTTCTACCAACTTTTTTGTCACTAGCTATTTTAGACGTGGACCTTGTTGCTCGAGATGGTTCACCTTTATCTCTTTTGATTTTTTTTATATACAGCAAAGAATTTCATCTTTAAAATCGAAATTTGAATTCTGCTCACACACCACCGTTTTTCTCTTATGTATCCTTTCTCTTTTTGTGTAATAACATTCTTCTTCATCAATTTATCATTTTGCACGTTCAATTTAGACTTTTTTATGAAAGCTTTTTGTTTAGTAAAATTATTATTTTTTAAAATTGACTCACTTTGATCAATCAAAATGTACTCACTTTTCACATTCTTCTTACTCTTATTTTCAACTGGTAATGAAGTAAAACAATCTAAATCAAAAGATGATCTTGATAGTACAATTGGACTTCTTTCTTCGACCAATCTAGAACTCTTCCTACTATTAGTAAACTCAAACTTGGATTTAGAAGGCAGGAAAATTTTTCATTCCTATATCAAACTTAATAGAATTGAAATTGGACTTGACTGAAAAATTTAAGTAATCTGAATAACAAATGCTAATGTTTAAATCTAGCACAATCAGATGACTAAAACTAAACGATTGCAAACTAACATTGAGTACAAAACAAACAAAAATTAAAGATCAATTTTTGTAAGATGATTTACTTTAAAATCAAATGTCTAAAAATGTTGATATGAAAAAGGTGTGAGAAATTAATGATATGAAAGACGTGTATTAAAGAAAAAGATAGAAAAAGCCGTGTAAATATTGTAGAAAGTGAAAAAAAATTACCTTTTCTAAAAAATAAAAATGTGGGTAAAAAAGAAAAAAAAAACTACATGATTATTTAGGTTGTTAGGAAGAGATAACTGAAACCAGATTACAGGATCGGAGGTTGGCGGTAATCCATGCGGCCATCCAGACCTATAATACAAGAAAATCAAAATATACAAGAATTTCAAATAGCTTATTGACTGTATGGAATAATAAATCTTTTACCCAAGCAAGGAATCTGTCATACTTCAATACATACCTATGTTGAGCCCCATGTATCTAGCAATTCTAACTGTGAAAGAAGGCGCCCTTTTTCAACAACTTTTAACGGGCTTAAGAGTCATGGCTCGCTAGACGAAGCCACTAAGGCAAAGCCAACTAAAGCAGTACTGAATTTGACTGTACCACCATCTCGGAACTTAATCAAAAAACTAAATAAAAATTCTCTTATATTTTAATAGAGTCTGGAGCTTTCATGATTATTATGCAATAGAAGTTAGATATCCAACATAGATATAGATCTGCTTAGCCGGACATAGTCACGGCCGGAGAGAGGGAGAGAGTAATAAGTAAGGACATAAAATATGAATTAATACCTTAGATGGCCGAGCAAAGGCCGAAATAGTAATGAACGGTAATCTTTTTATTCACAATGAGAGAAATATTACAAGAGAGCAATTTACAAAAGGAGTCTAAAGGAGCTTCTACCTCTTTACAAATGAATGATCCTATATATAGAAAAAAAATCTATGCACAGTAAAAATAGGTCCCACATTCGGGTCCCTAATACAGTATATCTACTATGTGAACAGTGTATCTACTGTTTATGTACCATACATCCACAGTGTATCTACTGTGTGTGAACAGTGTATCTATTGTTTATGTTTTTTCCTTTCCCTTCATCTTAATGAATCTTTCAGCTTGTTCAATGGCATCCTCTGATAGTATCTTATCTGAGGGTATGAGTTGAGAGTTTTGGAAATCCTCCTCTGTTGTATCATTACTAGTCACACTTTTCATCGAAGTGTCTGACTTATCATATTGATTGAGGGATTGAAGTAAATTTCTTTATACTTATTCTAGATATCGTGCTATCATTTCATCCTTATCTCCATCTTGAATGGAGATTTTTCTAGCAATATGCCTAATCGAACTGTCCTCAATTACATTCTTTTGAGGAGATGCGGAATACTTCTGGATCTTGTTTTTAATAGAATCCAAGAGTTCTTGACCATATAATTCTTTGGTCTTTGGGTCCTTTCTCATTAGTTTGTCCCAGAAATTATTATAATATATTCGGTATAAGCACAGAATTTGATCCTTTATGTCCCAATTTTGGGGTCCATTTATGAATCCAAGGAATTGAGAATTCAATAAAGAAATAAATTTGATCAATTTTTTCTAAACAACAGATATAATCTGTGTGATATAGCTCGTTAAGTTTTGGAGAAACCTTAGCCCATTCTTTGCCCAAATGGAACATTAAAAGCAGTCCTATAAGTATGCTCTTTGAATATTTGAATTTGCCAATATCCAGATTTTAAATCAAACTTTGAAAATATATTGGTGTCATACAATCTTGATAATAAATACTTTTTTCGGAATAGGATACCTAATCCATTTCAAATATTTATTCAAAGGTTTGTAATTTAGTACTAACCTGGGAATAGGGGTGTACAGACCAAACCGTCAAGTCAAATCGAACCGATGAACCATATCAAACTGAAAAAAAAGATTTATGGTTTGGTTTGATTGGCCTTAGGAAAAAAACGATCATTCTTGGTTTGGCTTGGTGTTGACCCAAAAAAAGTCAAACCGAACCCGAATCAAACCGATAAAATATATATATATACCGCACATGTCTCGCACGTGTAATCTTTGATTATTTAAAATTAGAAGATTTTGTCTATTACGAAAGCTTATATAGATATTTATATATAACTTTATTATAAAAAGTTAAATAGTAATATACTCAGATAGAGTGGATTATAAATTTTTACAAAGATATCTAATTATAATAACATTGCTTCCTTACAAATCTTATGACAAAAAAGGACTAAAATTAGACACAACAGTAAAATTAAAACCTTATCAATTACATGCACAAAAGATTATAAAATAAATATTCCTAGAGTATGCGAAGACCATTTAAAAATAGAAAAGCTTTTAGAAAAATTAAAGAATCTTTAATTATTAATTACTCAGAATATATAAGTCTAAATAAAACAAAAGAAAACCCACAAAGATTAGCCTACTTAATTACATCAATATCTAGTATTGAATCAAAATTAATAATTCATTTAAAATCTAGAAGAATGAAACACATACTACCTAATTATGATAAAATTA